>NW_024038940.1:0-3430 GCF_016077235.1 Cyprinodon tularosa
TTTTATCTCAGCTGATGCTACCTGCTGCCACTGTAAATGTTTTGTGTCATACGAGCTGAGAAGCTAAGTTTATGTTATAGTTGTTCAATGGTTTTATATACTTTATGTTTTATTTGTTACATAAATTTCCTGCCCATGGGAAATAGTGTGTCTATTTGTCTGTGTGTTTTTTTTTGACACATTCCCAGCTTCCTCATCCATTCCTCAGAAAGCACGGTAATTCATCCTTGACAGCTGTTTTCTTGAGCTTGTTCTGCTTGGATTCTGGGGTATAATTCCACACACAAGGCCAGCTGGAGATTTTCCTGAAAAAAGAGAGAAAGCGGAAGAGAGAGAGGACAAAAAAAATAAAATTATTCAACATATGGGTGTATTCAGTTTTGTAGCTTCTGTAAAATCAAGAATAGAATTTAAAATCCTCCTTCTCACATATAAAGCCTTAAATGGCCAAGCACCATCTTATATCAGAGATCTGATTGTTCCTTATGTTCCTAACAGAGCACTTCGCTCTCAATCTGCAGGTTTACTAGTGGTTCCTAGAATTTCTAAAAGTAGAATGGGAGGCAGATCTTTTAGTTATCAGGCTCCTCTCCTGTGGAACCAACTACCAGTTTTAGTCCGTGAGGCAGACACCCTGTCTACATTTAAGGCTAGGCTTAAAACTTTCCTTCTTGATAAAGCTTATAGTTAGAGTGGCTCAGGTTATCCTGAGCTATCTCTATAGTTATGCTGCTATAGGCTTAGACTTTTGGAGGACATAGGGACCCCCATTTCATCATTCTGCTTCATTCTCTCTCTGTTCTCCTATTCTGCAGAATCTGTTAGTTCAATCTCTAACGTTCTGCTCTCTCTGCTTTTCCTCAGAGTAGCTTTGCCTCGTCTGTTCCTGTTTGGCTGTGACGTCATCCTGGAAAGAAACATCAGCTGTGCTGCTTCTATCAACACCCTTGTTTATAGATGTTGGAGATCGGCCTGTTTTCCAGTGTGGTCCTGTTTCTCTGACCGTGACTGAGTGGATGTGCTTTCTTCGTCCTCTGGCATGGGAGCTGCCTTGGAGCTCGTCTGCCTGGCTGTGTGTTTCCTGGACGGGGCCGCCTTTTACAGCTGCTTTTTGTATCTCTGCTTCTGTCTCCTTGAACCCCAGTCGGCCTCGGCAGATGGCCGCTCACACTGAGCCTGGTTCTGCTGGAGGTTTCTTCCTGTTAAAAGGGAGTTTTTCCTCTCCACTGTCGCTACAAGCATGCTTAGTGTGGGGGATTGTATTTGAGTCAATGAGTCAATGCAATCAACTGGTTTTCCTTAGATAGAAAACTTTGTATCAATTTGATCTGGTTGAACTGTAAAGTGCCTTGAGATGACATGTGTTGTGAATTTGGCGCTATATAAATAAACTGAATTGAATTGAATTGAATTGTAACGAGCTAAACTTTTCAGAAGTGTGAACATGATTGCACAAGGGTTTTCTAATCATCAATTAGCCTTCTGAGCCAATGAGCAAACACATTGTACCATTAGAACACTGGAGTGATAGTTCCTGGAAATGGGCCTCTATACACCTATATAGATATTGCACCAAAAACAAGACATTTGCAACTAGAATAGTCATTTACCACATTAGCAATGTATAGAGTGTATTTCTTTAAAGTTAAGACTAGTTTAAAGTTATCTTCTTTTCATTGAAAAGTACAGTGCTTTTCCTTAAAAATACCGTAAGCACATTTCAATGTGACCCCAAACTTTTGAACGGTAGTATATATATATATATATATCTATATATCTATATATATATATATATCTATATATATATATATAGATATATATATATATATATTCTTTTTTTTCTTTTTTTTTTACAAGTGTGCCTTCATAATTTTGCAGATTGTATTCTAATGACCACCTGCACAAATTCATGGAAATAATATTCAAATAAAATACTTTAATTTATCAATCCTAAATGTTATTAATTTCAATTCAATTCAATTCAGTTTATTTATATAGCGCCAAATTCACAACACATGTCATCTCAAGCCACTTTACAGTTCAACCACATCATACAGTCAAATTGATACAAAGTTTTCTATCTAAGGAAAACCAGTTGATTGCATTGACTCATTGACTCAAATACAATCCCCCACACTAAGCATGCTTGTAGCGACAGTGGAGAGGAAAAACTCCCTTTTAACAGGAAGAAACCTCCAGCAGAACCAGGCTCAGTGTGAGCGGCCATCTGCCGAGGCCGACTGGGGTTCAAGGAGACAGAAACAGAGATACAAAAAGCAGCTGTAAAAGGCGGCCCCGTCCAGGAAACACGCAGCCAGGCAGACGAGCTCCAAGGCAGCTCCCATGCCAGAGGACGAAGAGAGCACATCCACTCAGTCACGGCCAGAGAAACAGGACCACACTGGAAAACAGGCCGATCTCCAACATCTATAAACAAGGGTGTTGATGGAAGCAGCACAGCTGATGTTTCTTTCCAGGATGACGTCACAGCCAAACAGGAACAGACGAGGCAAAGCTACTCTGAGGAAAAGCAGAGAGAGCAGAAGGTTAGAGATTGAACTAACAGATTCTGCAGAATAGGAGAACAGAGAGAGAATGAAGCAGAATGATGAAATGGGGGTCCCTATGTCCTCCAAAAGTCTAAGCCTATAGCAGCATAACTATAGAGATAGCTCAGGATAACCTGAGCCACCCTAACTATAAGCTTTATCAAAAATGAAAGTTTTAAGCCTAGCCTTAAAAGTAGACAGGGTGTCTGCCTCACGGACTAAAACTGGTAGTTGGTTCCACAGGAGAGGAGCCTGATAACTAAAAGATCTGCCTCCCATTCTACTTTTAGAAATTCTAGGAACCACTAGTAAACCTGCAGATTGAGAGCGAAGTGCTCTGTTAGGAACATAAGGAACAATCAGATCTCTGATATAAGATGGTGCTTGGCCATTTAAGGCTTTATATGTGAGAAGGAGGATTTTAAATTCTATTCTTGATTTAACAGGAAGCCAATGAAGAGAAGCCAGGATAGGCGAGATATGATCTCTCTTTTTAATTTTCATCAGAACCCTGGCTGCAGCATTTTGGATCAGCTGAAGGCTTTTAACTACAGTTTGTGGACTTCCTGATAGTAAAGAATTACAATAGTCCAGCCTTGAAGTAACAAATGCATGGACTAGTTTCTCAGCATCACCCCTGGACAGGATATTTCTAATTTTTGCAATGTTCCTCAGATGAAAGAAGGAAATTCTAGAAACCTCTTTGATATGGGATTTAAATGACAGGTCAATGTGACCACAAAGTAGGCACAAAGAAGGCATATGTACAGTGAGATAATATGGAAAGAAAGTTTGTGTGCATGGAAACTTATTTGGATAATAAGAAATATCTCAAGTTGAATAATGTTAGTGTGAAAAAAGAAAAAATGTGTGCAAGGGTG